>NW_028227270.1:80910638-80958138 GCF_978045245.1 Mus caroli | reverse complement strand
GGACAGAGGGGTACATTGTGACACACTGCAGCTTCCATGATGAGATGTTTTCTATGCTTTAGGTTTTTTGTCTGTCTTTTTGTGTATGTTTTTATTTGGGGGGGGTGTTGCAAAGGGGAAGGGTGGATATGAGGGGGTGGGGAGATCAGCAGGAATGGGGTACATGATGTGAACATCACAGAGTCAATATAAAGTTTGTTTGTTTGTTTTAAAAAGCCAGACTTCTGGATAACTACCAGGAAACAGTGATACAACCTTTCAGTTGCTCATGTGACCTTACATCGATTGTGCCAACATATACAAGACTCATGCAAAATCAAGACATATAATATCCCAGCATGGTGACAGGAAGTCAACACAAAGCTGCACCCCCTGGCTACAAAGCTACTGGAAATTGAGAGCTGCATAGGAAAAGGGGCTCCATTTTCTTTAAGGATCTGACCACTGGTAGCAGGAGCACACTTGAGTGTCTACATACACAATCAAAAATAGATAGGTGGCACAAGTTCAACTTGATGTATGAAATAAAAAAAGAAAGAAGACACAACTGTGTGTGTAGCAAAGGAATAGATCTAGGACAAGATAGAGAATATCAAAATTCTCTGCATGAAATTCTCAATGAATGCAGATAGATAAATAGATAGATAGATAGATAGATAGATAGATAGATAGATAGATAGATAGATAGATAGATAGATTAGCTGAAGTTAGCAAGATGGCTCATCAGGTAAAGGCACCTGCCAGCAAGCCTAAGGCCCTGGGTTCAATCCTCAGAACCCATATGGTGGAAGAAGAAAACCAGTTCCCAGGAGCTGTCTGACTTACATATTTTTTCCAGTATCTACCTGTATCCTGTGGTAATGCCTGCACATACACACACACACACACAAATGGTATCTGTAATCTTTAAAATTTTTAATACAAATCCTAAAGCCAGTAATTACTTGGAGTGCTTCATAGATAGATAGATGACAGATGGATAAATGATAGATTGATAGATAGATAGATAGATAGATAGATAGATAGATAGATAGATAGATAGACAGATGATAGACAAATGATGGACAGACTAACAATAGACAGCTGATAGATAAAAATATCAAGAGCATCTTTTAAACAAATAGACTGTAGCGGCAAGTGGGCAGACTGATTATACCACAGAGAAGGAGGCAAAAAAGAGAGTGCAGAGAGGGGCACAAAGCAGTGCTGGGAGTAAGGAATAAGGGTTAGGCACATCAGGTGAGTGATGGGGTCTGAATGGTTGATTTGATGAAGAAATGGTACAATTGAATGCCAGTGTTCAAGATGCTAGTTTCAAGGATGTGTTAGTAAGAACTTCTCAATGATGTGACCCAGTACCTGACATAATCATCTAAAAAGGTGAGAAACATATTCATAGTTCTACAGGTTCAAACTCATCATGATTGCGGTAGCACAGCTTATTCCACTGGGCCAGAAAGCATGACTAGGGGAAGGGACCACACAGAGCAAATAAACCTACAGAGGCACATACCCGGTAACCTACGTCTTTCCCCATATCCTCACATTCCCCTCCAAATAGCATCACCATCCAGGGATAAATCTAACACATGAGCCCATCGGAGACATTGAACACATTTAACTACAGCATCCCGTCTCTGTCCCCAAAGCACTGTAGCTCTATTATAACTATTAACACAGTACTGACCTCATCTGTAAGAGTTTCTAAAGCCTCTGGGTGGCAAGGTAAATAGATCAACAGATAAAGGTGTTTACCATCGGGTCTGTCAATCTGAGTTCAATCCCTAGAACCCACATGGTGGAAGAAGATACCTGACTCTGGCAAGTTGTTCTCTGACTTGCATACATGCATGCATTGTGGCATGTGCACCCACACACACACACACACACACACACACAGAGAGAGAGAGAGAGAGAGAGAGAGAGAGAGAGAGAGAGAGAGAGAGAGAGAGAGAGAGAGTTAAGTAAATAAATCTAATAAGAAGAGTATTTAAATTTTCCAAAGTTTAAAAAGTTACAGTTGGGTTCAAAAATCCTAACCCAAAGTTCTTTCTCTGACTCAGAACAAACTGTCAGTTGTGAGGTCTTATAAAATCAAAAACACCTTATAAATTTCCAATATACAATAACAGTATGAGCATTTCATTTCCAAAATAGAGGAATAAACAAATAATGGAAAGACTGCACCAAAGAAATACTGATGTTCAGTAAGGCAAACACATCCACATGCCTGGCTCCTCTAACTTCCTGGGATTTCTACGGAAATTTAGGCTCACATCAGAGTTTCAGGCATGCCTAAATGTTTTACGCCATTGGAAACACTTTGCTTTGAAGAGTGAGGTCTTGGGCTCCCTTCTGGAACAGGGGCTACTTCAGGGTCCCCTACTCTGTGTCTGACCTAATGTTACTATTGCTGTGATGAAACACCATGGCCAAAGTAAGTTGTGGAGTAAAGGGTTTATTCAGCTTACACTTTTGGATCCCTGTTCACCACCGAAGAAAGCCAGCACAGGAACTCAAACAGGGCAATAACCTGGAGGTAGAAACTGATGCAGAGATCACGGAGGGGTGCTGCTTACTGGGTTGCTCATCATGGCTTGCTCGGCCTGATTTCTTATAGCACCCAGCTCAACCAGATCAGAGACATTTCATAGTGAGCATGCTCAGAAGCATATGCACCTATGATTAGGTGGCAAAATACAGAAAAGATTTTACTTTACTGAAGACAGAAACTAAAAATATACACATAGTTAAAGAGTCTCTCTCTCTCTCTCTCTCTCTCTCTCTCTCTCTCTCTCTCTCTCTGAGGAAAAACATTGGCAAGTCCCAAATATATAGGACTTAACCTGCGGTCCAAAGAGGAAAACTTCAAGAATATTGACCTAATTGATAATTAAGACAAAATATGTCTTGAGTTAGTAACATGTAGCATGGAAGTAATTAGAATTGACAGCTTTTGGCATCTGCACTGGAGATGAGAGGAGGTAAAGTTGTGACATATATTTCTACCTTGGTATTAAAGGGGACATGAGAAAATTGGTCCTGAAATAAGGACAGGGCAAGTAATGAGATCTAGCAACTAGGATGTGTCCTACGGCCTCATGCATACTAAGCAAGCGTGCACTCAGCTTATTGTAAAGCCACTCCTCCAGGGAGCTTCCCAGGCTTTCTCCTTCCTCTCCCTTTTTATCCCAGAGGCAACAAACTAGTTGGAAAGGCCAGCCTCTTCCTTCTTTTGTGCAGGTCGTAAGTTTTGATCTCCATCTCCTAAAAGCCAATTAAGTTCTCTGCTGCAATGTGGAATGAGCTTGTGAGGGCTGACCTCCCCTTCCGGAGTCTGATCATCTGAGTGTAAGCTTTGCTATCCACTCTGAGAATACATATGTAGGACCACCAGCCTCAACACCCCTACTAAACTTGAGGTGAGGGGAGCATTCCAAAGCTATGGAGTGACACCAAAAAAAAAAGGCAATCATTAAAATAAATGTGGAAATTAATTAAATACTTTTGTTAAGAACAACTAGTAGATTAAAGCCAAGGGAAACTACCAAACCAGACCACTCTGTGGGTAGAAAGAAAGGTTTATCGGAGATCAAAATGCCAAGTCAATCTCTCAGGGGAAGGAGGCAGAGAGAAGCAAAATGGCAGACTAGCAGGCCGATTTTATAGGACAGCCAGCAGGCTGAGGGTGTTCAACTGATGTAGGCTGTTTGATTAAGAAAGAGTTCGATGCCCTTGCCATAGGTAGTTGGCCTTTGGGGCAGATTAATGGAGGTTCTGGGTAAACCTGGGTAAATAGAACTTGGCCTTTAGAGGTTCCTAAGGAATGCTGAATCTAGGCTTCTGCCTACTCAATAACAATTCTGCCATTAGCATTGTCATTTGGGGGGCTCATTTTGAACCTAAGAATTGTATAAACAAGGGGTGGGGCAGAATGAATAACTAGACAAGAGAGGTAAATGCAGGAAAGGGGCAATCTGAACGGTAGGGAGAATGCTGGTGCCGAACAAGGAAGGATCAAGGGCTCTGATTTTTGTTTTGCTTTTGCTCTATGGATGTTTAACAATGTAATGAGCAGCTTGAGTCGAAATCGCATGTGAGTTATAGACAGTGTTTTATAGAATGTGTTAGTCAGACGTTCAGTTGGTTTATTGTTTCACTCTACCATGAAAAATGTGGCAGGCAGAACAGCTCACATCATGACAACTGGATAGCCTAGAGAAATTTCCCATGATCCCTTTCTACTCCTTTTCTTTCACCCAACCCTTGTCCAGAGGATGGTGCATCCATATTTGGGGTGGACAGGTCTTCCAGGGTAGTGAATTCTCTCTGGCAATGACATCACAGACAAACCCAGAGTTGTGCTTCCTAATCTAGGAGCTCCTCATCCTGTGATTCCTAACCACAGTGTAAGTTAGACTGGCTTCCCACAAGGCCATCTGTTAGGCACCACCTACCTCTTCCAAAACCTTTTCACACACACAGCTGTTCAGACTAACACCTCATTTTATGTAAGATGGCTGTGCCACATGTATTGCCAGCAAGGTACTTTCCTAGAGAGAGAATCATTGAAACAGAGAAGTATTCTCAGTGCAAGAGTCTGTGTTGTATCTGTTTACCGTCACTGTAACTGAATACCTCAGAATGAATGATTTATAAAGAGCAAATGTGTATCTGGTTTGTGATTCCGAAGTTTTGGAAATTTAAGATTAGGTAGCTGCATCTGGTAAGCTGCTTCTTTGTGGCGCTGACAAAGGGTCCCTGAAGCACAGGACATCATTCAGAAAGACAGAATGTCTCCTATCTTACACCTCTGCTCTTCCTACAAACCCACAGTTCTGTGACTGCTTCAAATGCTTGCTATGCAAGCATAAGGAACTAGCTTCAGATCCCAACACTCACATCAGAACACCAGGCATGGCAGCTCACTTCTGCAATCTCAACACTGGCAGGTGGAGAATATCAGGAGGAGTCCCAAGTCTTGCTAGCTAGGTAATCCAAAAAGCTGCCCTCTGGGTTTAATGAGATACCCTGTGTCAGACACCGAGGCAAAGTTTCCTGCTATCAATGCTAGCCTCCACATACCAAGCACTGGTGTGAGCACCCACATGTTCGTGATCTCACACACACACACACACACAAAAAATAAAGCTGGGTCCCTTTGAACCAAGGCCACACCCTCACAGCCCCCTTTAACTTGAATTCCTTCCCTAAGGTTCCACCCACAGACACCATGGTTAGAAGAAGTGTCCCAATATTCAATATATGACAGAGCAGATTAAACTTCAAACAGGAGTTTGGTGGAGGCTTTTATAACCCAGTAGTCTGCTTTCTGGTGACTCTGAAAGAGACAAAGTTAAAGCTCCTTCTCAGGAATTAAACAGCTCCTCAACCCTGAGATTCCACCTCACACCAGTCAGAATGGCTAAGATCAAAAATTCAGGTGACAGCAGATGCTGGCGAGGATGTGGAGAAAGAGGAACACTCCTCCATTCTTGGTGGGATTGCAAGCTTGTACAACCACTCTGGAAATCAGTCTGGCGGTTCCTCAGAAAATTGGACATAGTACTACCGGAGGATCCAGCAATACCTCTCCTGGGCATATATCCAGAAGATGTCCCAACCGGTAAGAAGGACACATGCTCCACTATGTTCATAGCAGCCCTATTTATAATAGCCAGAAGCTGGAAAGAACCCAGATGTCCCTCAACAGAGGAATGGATACAGAAATTATGGTACATTTACACAATGGAGTACTACTCAGCTATTAAAAAGAATGAATTTATGAAATTCCTAGCCAAATGGATGGACCTGGAGGGCATCATCTTGAGTGAAGTAACACAATCACAAAAGAACTCACACAATATGTATTCATTGATAAGTGGATATTAGCCCAAAACTTAGGATACCCAAGATATAAGATACAATTTGATAAACGCATGAAACTCAAGAAGAATGAAGACCAAAGTGTGGACACTGTGCACCTTCTTAGAATTGGGAACAAAACACCCAGGGAAGGAGTTACAGAGACAAAGTTCGTAGCTGTGATGAAAGGATGGACCATTTAGAGACTGCTGTATCCAGGGATCCGTCCCATAATCAGCTTCTAAACGCTGACACCATTGCATACACTAGCAAGATTTTGCTGAAAGGACCCAAATATAGCTGTCTCTTGTGAGACGATGCCGGGGCCTAGCAAACACAGGAGTGGATGTTCACAGTCAGCTATTGGATGTATCACAGGGCTCCCAATGGAGAAGCTAGAGAAAGTACCCAAGGAGCTAAAGGGATCTGCAACCCTATTGTTGGAACAACATGATGTACTAACCAGAACCCTGGAGCTCTTGACTCTAGCTGCATATGTATCGAAAGATGGCCTAGTCGGCCATCAATGGAAAGAGAGGCCCATTGGACTTGCAAACTTTATATGCCCCAATATAGGGGAATGCCAGGGCCAAAAGAATGGGAATGGGTGGGTAGGGAAGTGGGGGGCGCTATGGGGGACTTTTGGGATAGTATTGGAAATGTAATTGAGGAAAATATGTAATAAAAATATTAAAAAAAAAATTAAAAAAAAAAGTTTGTCTGAGTTAATATTTGATTAAAATCTATTATATGAAAAATAAATATGTACAAGATGATCTTTGGGAAAATAATGCTAATACATGAAGAAAATATAAAAAAATGCCTTTACAATGTGATTTATACAATCCTCTACACATTGATTCTTCTGTAAGTAAATATGTGTTCTCAAAAAAAAAAAAGATCTTGCTGAAAGGACCCAAATATAGCTGTCTCTTGTGAGACGATGCCGGGGCCTAGCAAACACAGGAGTGGATGTTCACAGTCAGCTATTGGATGTATCACAGGGCTCCCAATGGAGAAGCTAGAGAAAGTACCCAAGGAGCTAAAGGGATCTGCAACCCTATTGTTGGAACAACATGATGTACTAACCAGAACCCTGGAGCTCTTGTCTCTGCTGCATATGTATCGAAAGATGGCCTAGTCGGCCATCAATGGAAAGAGAGGCCCATTGGACTTGCAAACTTTATATGCCCCAATATAGGGGAATGCCAGGGCCAAAAGAATGGGAATGGGTGGGTAGGGAAGTGGGGGGCGCTATGGGGGACTTTTGGGATAGTATTGGAAATGTAATTGAGGAAAATATGTAATAAAAATATTAAAAAAAAAAAAAAAAAAACAGCTCCTCAAAGCACCAGCTGGGGGCCATTTGCATCCAAACCATCTTAGAAGGACAATTTATTTGAAATGTAGATTCTTGTTCTCCTTTCAAACCAATCAAAGCCTACCCACCCTGCCCAGCCAGAATGTTTCAGGTGTTACAATGCTTTAAAAGTTTAGTAGTACCTGCAAAACATATAATTAACTCAAAGAAGAAAATTGTCACCAATCCCACTGGCTGTGTCATGAACTGGAGGGTTACCTGAAATCTTTTAAAACTAAAAGATTTCTACTAAAATATAGTAGAAAAGGGCCACTAGACCTGTGAATGGAACAGAAACTTCTGTGGCCTTCTGTGACAATGTTCTGACCAAAGTCCAGTTTGCTTGTGAGTGTCCCCATTTAATATGGAACTGGTCACAGCTTTCGGACCCTAAACTCAGCTTTCTCACCCATTGCACATGGGGTCTTCAGCCCACGGATCACTAGGCCTCCTGGTCAAAATACGAAGATCTCTACCCTAACCACTACAGCTGGGAGAGTTGTTTGTAACTTTATCCTGCTCAAAAAAGTAAATAAATAAACAAACAAATAAATAAAATTTAAAAAAAAAATAGAATTCAAAGAAACCAAAGGTGGACTCACTACAGAACTTCAAAGTCCAATCTCCCTCCACAGCACCACCGTAGGTAGTGGAGTAGCTGAGCTTTGATTCAACAGACATAGGATCACTGCTGCTTTTTCCTCCTTCCTTAGCCCCTCCTATAAGGCATTGGGTCAGGCATTAGCTTACCAAGGCTTTGCTTAACAAGGCACAAACAAGGCTTTAACCCATGGTCCACCACAGCTTCATTTTCCTGTATAGTCTTCCCACCAAAAAAAAAAAAAAAGAAAGAAAAGAAAAGAAAAAAGTGTTCTAGGAGATTGCTACTAGTGTCATATGCTCTGCCTGGGGGCTAATTACTCTATTTGGTTCATTTTTTGAAAATATTATGTTACATCCAAAGGCAAGAAATTGATGGTGGCTTGTTTCAGGTTTGCTTATGTAATTTCTGAGAGATTAAATTAGTTAATCAGAAATTATGCGGGCTAAAATAGATCTGTCGGCTTCTAAATCTACAGTAGAAAATTGCTTTTTAAAAAATAATTTGAGTGGTGTGTTGTTTAAATTTTTTTCTTTAGTCTATTCGCTCAATTATGAGACTTGAGTTTTAATAGCGCTGTTGGAGAGTGATGAGCAGCGAAAGAAGCCACGGAGAATGGAAGCCGAGCATCCATGTGTGACCTCCTAGAGATGAGCTGGCGGCGTGCACGCAGGTCAAGGATGGGCACAGGAACCACTCAGGAGGTGAGGTGGAAGGGATACCTAGGAATTCTTGGTGAAGAGAAAAATAAGAGAACATCTCAGCTTCCATTCCTTCATCTGAAATATAGCCACATCATGCCTACCTTGTGTGTGTTTATAAAAGTAAAAGAAACTTGAAAAATGCTACCCAGATGCTGGACACAGGCTTCATGCTCAATACACCAAAACTCAAACTTAGTATTCTTGATCTCTGGTCTAGCTAGCTATCAAGCAGTTACACCAGCCAAGTTGGGGATAGTAGGGAGCGGCTAGGAGTCTCTGGGCTCTGGAAGACAACACCACTATGGAACCGCTTTCTCTATATTTAGAAGATGGCTAATAGTTATATCCCTGCATTTATAGGCAGCAATAAAATTCATTCATTATTTTATCTCTACACGGGGGAAGCCTGGAGGGGGGAATACAAATACCATTGTAAGAGTATGGAAGCCAGAAAACAATTTGAAGGGATGGGTTCTCTCCTGCTATATGGGTTCTAGAAATCAGTCTCAAGTTATTGGGCTCAGAGGCAAGCTCCTTTACACTGAGCCATCTCCTGGGCCATCATATACATATATACATACACATACACGTACACATACACGTACACGTACATATACATATGCTGGGGATGGAGCAGCTACAAGAGTGATTTTCAGCTCTTGATGCATGTTGGTGCTTCTTTTAAAAATGTGGGTGCCCAGCCCCACTTCCCCTCCCCCATCCTGGACTGTCTCAATTCACACCAGTTTATTCTGCAAGGGTGGGAAGCCCCAGCGTGAGTGGTCTAAGGTGAGAGACCATGATAGTGCAGGACTGGGATCTCAGCATCAGGGAGCCTGAGGCAAGATGAAGTGGCAAGAGTCTCACCAGCTCAGCAACACCAACAAAAAGAATAAATGTATGATAATATATAAAAGGAGTAATAAAAATTACATAATGAAATTACTCTATAACTATTGTCTGAATTTAATAATGGCTAGCTATTGCTATATAAATACTTACATACATTTATATCTGTAGTTTACAACACATACATATAAATGCAAGGCTAAAAAGCTTAACCCACAGACATTTGATATTTCACTCTTAATTAGCTCAGTGTTTATCTCTCAAAAAGACATTTTTTTTTCATTCATTTCACAAAAATCATTGTCACTCTATAAAAATTGGCACTGACTTTTTTTTTTTTAAGCAAACTTACTGTTTGGGTTTTGTTTTTCTTTGGTTTGTTTTCACTTCAGAGGGGCTTTGTATTCAGATGGGGTCATACATACTTCAGGCTGGCCTTGAACTCAATGTGCAGCCAAACCTGTCCTTGAACTGTTGGCTTCCCTTCTCAGTCTCCCAGGAGTCACCCATTAGTCACCACACCCAGCTCCGTGGTGACCTATTTTATTGCAACTTCAGGTTGACAGAGAGACTGAGCAGAAAATAAAAGCATCCCCACATAGTCCACACTGGCCCTGTCCCAGGGACCTCACACCCAGCCTCCTCTGCTGCCAACACCTGCAAGCAGTGTCACACATTAGTAAGAAGTGATGACCTCACACAGGCAAGTAGGCATCACGCCAAGGCCACTGCTTACGTGAAGTTTGCTCTAGGTTATGTATAGTCTTCAGGTTTGGACCAATGTGTCTGACAATGGAATGCCATGCAGTGAACTTTTATAGTCTTAAACACTTCTCTCTGCTCCCTTGTTCCCCACTCCCTAACCTCAAACACTGACAGCCGTTGATCTTTCCACCATCTCCATAGAGACTGTTTTCCAGAAGGCCAAACAGTTGGAATCACAGCAACAGAGCTTTTCCTGATTGATATCTATTTCTTACTTAATAAGAAGCATTCTGAGGTCTTCATGGGGTCAGGTGGCTTTGAGAACCTCAGTTCTTTGTAGTGCTAAGGAATGTTCCCTTGTCCGAATGCACCGGGAAATGGCTGATTGTGATATATGTCCATGGTGAGATTTTTACATGATAACGCCGTAACATGTCAAAGGTTTCTGTGAACACTGGAGAAGTTATTATGCCTGAAGTACTTAATATCCAGGTCTCAGTAAGGGCTTCAGAGTGTTAGCTATGATTATGAGACAGGAAAAGGTCTTGAGTTTAATGTGTACATGAAGCTCAGTAAGGGTTTGCATTAAATTATACACTTTAAGGTTCTCATCCCAGTGATTATGAGATGTTGTCTGTATCTGTACTCAGGAGTATACACTTTAATTAGCACCTCAGGTGTCCCAAGAGAGGCTGATGGGCCATATTTGAAAAGAGCAACACTGTTGGATTTCATGTGAGGAGTCCCAGAGATAATGATATGAGAAGCATGAAGTACTAGGAAACAAAATAGACATCACGGAGGTAAACAGCCAGCCAAAGAACAGGGAGGCAGTCTTGAAAGGCTGCAGCGAAGAAAACGGTTACACATTAAGAACTGGGAAGTGGAGACACAGATAGAAAATGCCAATTTCCTTGTTTGTGCGTCTGTAGGTGTGGGGGGTATATGTATGTGTGTGATGTATGTGTGTGGTGTGTGAGTGTGGTATATATGTGTTTTCTGTGTGGAGTATATTGTGTGGGGTATGTATCTCTATGTATGTATAGATTGTGTGTGCGTGTGTGTGTGTGTGTGATATGTATGCATGTATATGAGGGCTGTGTGTCTGAGGTGTGTGTGCGTGTATGCACCCTTGCCTATTCACACAAACTAGGTAATCTCTGTTCTTATAGACCATTCCCCTTTACAGGAGCCCCCAAGGCATAAGCTTTTGAAATTTTAAGTGCCCATAACACAGAAAAGTCATGTAGAATAATTATGTGAAGAAAAAACTTTATGATAATAATTCATGAGTTGCTTCCTTGGGGACTCATTTGGCAGACAGATGTGATCTGCTGTCTCCTTCAAAGTTTTGAGCCAACCTGTTATTGGTGGAGTATGCTGATCTGAATCTGCAGTTGCTTACACTGTGTCACTATCACCTCGGGTCCATAAGACTTCCATCACCTCGAACACTCATCATGTCTTTGCGTGAAAGCATGCTTAGTCCTCATATTTAGTTACTCCAAAACAACAATCCACGATTTATTGTGTCCTATAGATCACTTAATTGAAAATAAGTTGGCCTTTGGAAAAAATTAAGAGTTTATGTTCTTAACCTCCATTTATATGATAACTGGAGTCCAGTATGTCTGAATCATGAGATCCTTCAAAATTTGTCGATAGTGGAGTGCCTACATCTAAATGACTAAACAAATTATATATATAATATATTTATATACTCTATAATAATATATGCTTATACATTATTATATCATATATTTATATATTGTACGTATTATATAATTTATTATACATATTTTATATATTATAAATATGTATAACTATAAATAATCATATAATATATACAATTATTTTTTTATCTTTTTTATAATTTGGGGTTGTGTTCTGTGTTTGTGTTTGTGTGTGTGTGCATGTGTGTGTGTGCATGTGTGTGTGTGAGATGGATACATGTGTCCCTGTGAGGATGTGTGCACGGACTCATGCAGGTGGATGCCCCAAGTTCATTTCAATGATTTCTTCCTCCATTGCTCTCCACTGTAGTTTTTGAGACAAGTTCTCTCAGTGACCACGGTGGTCACTGATGTAGGTAGACTGCCTGGTCAATAATTGCCAGAGGTCTGTCTATCTCTCCCTCCCCAGAACTGCAGTTGTACATGCACACTGCTGGGCCCATCCTTATGTTTATTTGGTTGGTTGGTTGGTTGGTTGGTTGGTTGGTTAGTTGGTTTGTAGTACATTCGAGAATCCATGCTCAGTTCCTCATGTTTTATAGGGCAAGCACTTTAGAGGCAGGATCACCTCCTCCATTTTTAAAGTCTTCACGGGGAGTTGAAGACAGCTCTCCAACATGAAATAGAACAAATAATTCAGAATACGAGCTAAATGAAGATCATTTATTTCCGAGTGATACTGCTCACAGCTCCTCGCCAGCATCACAGACGCTATTGGTTTCTGCTGAGCACAGCTTATCTTTGCTCTAATTATCTGGTTAATGTGTCATAACCCCGATTCTGCCAAACCCCGAGTGACCTTGGCGTAGTTTCTTGAAAATACCTCAGTTTCTCTGTTCACAAAATGAGAGTAGTCATTCTTGACACCTTTATATTTTGCCGAGGTATTTCAAAAATTAATGAGCCATGAAAGCTCCGAGCTCTACTGATCAAAATCACGATGGGACTACAAAGAGTTATTTTTATTTACTAACGGCACATTTTTATTGTGCCGCTAATGAGCATCGTGCTCCACTATAACTCACTCAAGAGGAAAGGTAAAGCCACAACCATCCAGGAGGTAGATGTGAAGAAAGCTGTCTCTCTCTGTATTCAGAAATAATTCGTGTTAATATTAATTAATGTTATATAAACATTCGAAAAACAAGACTTTCTGGAAGGCTTTTCCTGGTGGAGGAGACTCCTTTGCCCATAACCTCAATGTCCTGTGTCCTCGGAATTTTCCTTGAAGTCACATACTGTAAATGAAATTCACATGGCAGCACTCCCAGTGAATTGGTCACACAGTCAAAACATGGACATTAAGATAATATTGGCAGAACCTCCTTTTTTGTTTGGTAGTTCACATGTAGGTTCCCTACCCGCTCTTGCATATGTGCATTCATGGAAATTCCACCTCACTGTGCTCTGGGACAGAGGGAATTGGAATTTGTACTCAGTGAAACTGAAAGGCAAACCATCAATGCTGCGGGAACTTTACAACATTGGATCTGAGTTTATTCTTGATCCCATTTCAAACTCCTGTCTGTTACACCGTTGGAAAATGTCTGACACATTACACACTCAAAGTGCGCCATCTAAGTAGCCATGGAGGTTCACGTCCTGTAAGTGTTTGGAAAGACTTCACTTCTTCCAAATTGATCAATAGCACAGAATCGGCATGAAACAAATGAGGCTTCAGATGACTGGAGAGGCGTTTATAAATATTTAGCAGTAAAATGAGGAGTTTCATTTTACTTTGTTTTTCCTCAAAAGTGCGTGTCAAAAATCTTCTCCCAGGAAGACAGAGAAGCACTTTGTTGCCTCTGATAGCAAAGAGGACAAGCTCTCAGGGCCTGGCCGTGCCCCCACCTCTTAGCAGCTCCTCAGCCCCAGGCCTCTGTCCTGTCCAAAGCTTTAGCCTAAAATAAACGAAGCACTCAGCCACAAGAAGCACTTGAGCTAAAACACTTGTAAAATAAGTCCACTTCTCCCAGTACTCAAGGTAAATGAATTTTTCATGACCTAAGATCTATGTAGAAAAGTTGCATGAAAATCTAGTATTTTCAACAAAGAATGTTACAGACTGACCTGGCGCTCTCATAATTCATTTCTTGATGGTGGCGCTTGTGCCAGATTATTAGGTTTGGATGAAGCCACGATACTGAATCCTTTGGATAGAATTAATGGCTTTATGGGAATAGAAACCAGAGGGCTGGGTCTCTGTCTCTCTGCCCATCACCAGGAAGAGACCCTCACAGAAACCAGCCATACTGGCACCCTGATCTCAAACTTCCAGCCTCCGGAACTGGATTTGGAGCCCTCTAAGCAATGGGATTTTTGTTACTAGAGCCCAAGTTGACGCTTAAGAAAAGCAGTTCTGGCAACAACTATAACACAAAAGAAAGCCTGGTGGGAGACTATATCTAAACTTGACAAAGAAAATTCTAACTGGATTCATGACCTTGATAACTTAATGTTTTTTGTTGTTGTTGTTGTTGTTGTTTTTTTTTTTCAGTATGGTGTGTGCTGAGTACATATCCAAGAATTAATTAGCTCTTTAATTCTTGGTTGTTGTTGGAGAAACTAAACACACTCACAGGAACAGATTGAAGTTTTAACGTCAAGGAAAACAAGCATGGAAAAGGAGGTTTGACAGAGAAACTAAGATAAGATTTCAGAAAAGAATCACCTAAGATTGGATTTCCAGCAGAAAAGGATCAGGCATGAGGACAGGGAATGTGGGGTTTGTTTTGTTTTATTTTAATGTGGTATCTATTTTGAGAATAGTAGAGGTTTTTGTTTTTCTACAATAGGAGAATGTGTGTAAGGTAAGTAAAGTACGGATATTTCAGTTTGTTAAATCAGTGTTTATTTTCCTTAATAAATAAAGGAGTTATGTGAACGTGACAGAGGAATGAAGGTTCTCCAGCTGTACACCCCACCTTCACCTCACAGAAATCCAGCTAGCAGTGACCCATAGGCAAAAGCGACAATGTGAATATCCGTGGAATTGGCGGCGAGGTTAAGTCACCCACACAGACCACAATGTGAGAACATGTATGATTAAGGATGGATCAAGGGCAGTGCTCGTGAAGCTGTCTGTCCTCCCTAGTCTGGCAGAAAATTGCCCTGGATCCATGGTTTCTACAGTGGGAAGACAAAGGTTGGAGATAATCCTTAGGATTCCCCATCATCCCAGTGCCTTGACAAAGGGTCTCATTCCTGTCATCCCACAGAAAATGTCGGAGACACTGGTAACATTAGGATATAACCCTGCCCACTCCTCAAACCCGTTCAAAAAATCTGAAGAGAAGGGGAAAAAAATCCCGATTTCATATTAGGAGGTAGTCACTGGTAACTAAACTAAAGGCATTTTAAGGAAAGAAAATTATAAAACAGTATTTCTTTGTTTACATTTCAAATACTTTCCCCTTTCCATGTCTCTCCTTTGGAAATCCCTATCCCACCCCCTCCCCCTGCCTCTATGAGGGTGTTCCCCCACCCACCCACCCACTCGTGTCCTCCTGCTCAGGCATTCCCCTACACTGGGGCATCAAACACCCTCAGGCCCAAGGGCCTCTCCTCCCACTGATGTCCCATAAGGCCGTCCTCTGCCACATATGTGACCAGCACAATGGGTTGCTCCATTTGATTGGTGGTCAAGTCCCCAGGAGCTCTGGGGGATGGGGGTCTAGCCTGTTGACACTGTTGCTCCCTCCATGGGGCTGCAAACCACCTCGACTCCATCAGTCCCTTCTCTAATTCCTCCATTGGGGAACACCCTCCCCAAGCTCAGTCAAATGGTTGGTTGCAAGCTTCTACCTCTGGTTTTGTCAGACTCTGACAGCCTCTCAGGAGACAGCCTCATACCAGTCAGGAAAGCTAAGATGAAAAACTCAGATGCTAGCGAGGATGTGGGAAAAGAGAAATGTTCCTCCATTGCTGGTGGGATTGTAAGCTGGTACAACCACTCTGGAAATCAGTCTGGTGGTTCCTCAGAAAATTGGACATAGTACTACTTGAGGACCCAGCTATACCACTCCTGGGCATCCAGAAAATGCTCCAACATGTAATAAGGGCACATGTTCCACAATGTTCATTGCAGCCGTATTTATAATAGCCAGAAGCTGGAAACAACCCAGATGTCCCTCAACAGAGGAATGGATACAGAAAATGTGGTACATCTACACAATGGAGTACTACTCAGCTATTAAAAACAATGACTTCATAAAATTCCCAGGCAAATGGATGGAACTTGAAAATATTACCCTGAGTGAGGTAACTCTGTCACAAAAGAACACACACAGTACGTACTCACTGATAAGTGGATATTAGCCCAAAAGTTCGGAATACTCAAGATTCAATTCACAGACCATATGAAGCTTAAGAAGGAAGACCAAAATGTGGATGCTTCAGGGCTTTTAAGAAAGGTGAACAAAATACTCACAGGAGGAAATATGGAGACAATGTGTGGAGCAGAGACTGAAGGAAAGACCATCCAGAGACTGCCCTACCTGAGGATCCATCCCATATACAGCCACCAAACCTGGAAGTTTTTGTGGATGCCGGGAAGTGCTTGCTGATGGAAGCCTGATATGGCTGTCTACTGTAGAGAATTTTAAATGACCAAAATAACTTTGAGAACAAAGAACCACTATATACACCATGATACTGATTTCAAGACCTATTATAAAAGGAACATAATCCTGACATGATCTGAAAAAACAAATGCACTGGCCAAGGGAATGGGCTATGAATCCAAGAAGTAACCTTGCATACAATATGGGAAAGGTACCAGGCAACACAGAGAAGAAGGCGATTTCTTCAATCAGTGCCTTGGGAAATGGGATAACTGTATATAAAAATCACAAAATTCTATCCTTACCTAATACTATATCTGAAAATTAACCCCAAATGAATCAAGACTTAGTGAAAGAAATGAAACTAAAAATTTCAGAAGATTCAAGTGTCCCCGCCGGGTCCCTCTTGTTACTTAGCTTCTTTGGGTGTGTGGATTTTGGATGGTTACTCTGTGCTTTTTGTCTAATATCTACTTATGAGTGAGTACATACCATGTTTGTCTTTCTGGGTCTGCATTACCTCACTAAGGATGATCTTTTCTAGTTCCAACCACTTGCCTGCAAATTTCATGCTGTCTTTATTTTTAATAGCTGAGTAGTCCATGCTGTAAATATACTACATTTTCTCTATCCATTCTTTGGTTGAGGGACATCTATGTTGTTTCCAATTTCTGGCTAATAAATAAGGCCACTGAGAACATAGTGGAACACACGCCCCTGTGGCATGGTGGGGCATCTTTTGGGTATATGTCCAAGAGTGGTACTTAAGATAGGTATACTGCCAATTTTCTGAGAAACCACCAAATTGATATGTAAAGTGACTCTCCCACCAGCAATGGAGGTGTCTTCCCCTTGCTAAACATCCTCACCAGCATGAGCTATCATTTGTGTTGCTGATCTTAGCCTCAATAGGGAATGCACCTAGTCTTACAGCAACTGGACAGGCCAAGTCTGGTTGATATTCCTGGGAGGCCTCTCCTTTTCTTATGAAAAAGGGAGTGGATGGAGCAGGGAGGTAAAAGGAAAGGACTGGGAACAGAGGAGGGAGGAGAAGCTGGATGCAAAGTAAATTAACTTAATTAATAAAATTAATACAATTAAATTAATTGATAAAAAATTAATCCTAGAAGAAAACATCTTAAGGAAAAACTCTGTTTCACTAGTCTCACCACTGATTTTTTCCATGTGACTTTGAAAGTATAAACACCAAAGGCAAAGCTGATGGAAAAGATTGTACCCAACTTTAAAAACCTCTGCATAAAAACAAAATAATGAATGGAAGGCACAACTTACAGAATCAGAGAAACCATTTGTAAACCACGCACTTGACAAAGGGTTAATATTCGAAATGTCCAAAAATCACTGAATACCTTAACTTTGTGAAAGCAAGCGACCAGTCTAAAAATAAGTAAGAGAATCTCAAGAGACATTTATCAAAGGAAGACTTTGTATGTATATGTATACATATACATGGACACATACACATACATGAACACATACATGGACACATACACATATACGAAACACTCAGTATCACTAATCACATGGACAGTGCAAATTAACCCAGGACAAGCTGTCTCCCTTCTGGGAGGCTTCCATTTAAAAGAATGAAAAGCCACAAATGTTGAAAAGGGTATAGCTACACCAAAGATGAACATGTACTAGAAGAGGGAGAAGGAGAGAGAGAGAGAGAGAGAGAGAGAGAGAGAGAGAGAGAGAGAGAGAGAAAGAGAGAGAGAGAGAGAGAGAGAGAGAGAGAGAGAGAGAGAGAGAGAGAGAGAGAGAACTGAAAATGAACTTCTGTATGACCCAGTGTTCTACCTGTGTCCATTCTGAAGTGGTAAAAGTCCACTGTCCCATCAGCATATCTGGACTCTCCTATTCATTGTAGTCCCATTCCCAATAACCAAAACATGAAAGTAGCCAACATGTCCCTCTGTGATCAAATAGATAGTGTGCCACAATATATACAAATTAAAAAGCTACTCAGCCTAAGAATGGGAAAATCTACTTGTGACAGCATGAAGGTTAGAGTAAGTGAAGGGAATCAGACTGAGGGGACATGGGCAGAGGATAGAAAGGCACTCCCCACTAGTCCAATAATTAATTCTGCTTCTACTTCTCACCTGACTCCCAGAGTCTGGGTTGCTGATTTTACACCTTCTTACCCTCTACCCCCAAGGACCATCCTGAGGATCCAAGGGTTAGGGTAACACAATAGATCATACGGCAAAGCAAGTATAATTAATAATAATTAATAATAACAATCCAATGATTATAATTAATCATTGGATATCTTAAGAATAAATTCCAAATGCATCATCATAAAGATTAGTAAGCAGGAGAAAATCCAGATGATTCATTTGATTTAAACACACACACAGCACACATGTATGGGGAAACATCACATTCTTCTCCATAAATGTACAAAACTAGGATCAATTTAAAATAGTATGATTTTTAAACATTTTAAGAATTAATAATTGCTCTCTTGACCATTTTTTTCACAGCTTAGCTGCTAGAAATGCCAGTGGATCTTTGACCTTTTATAACCATGTCTTAGGTTTTGTTTCCTTGGCCTGTGGTAGCTAGTTTTACTTGGCAGGGTGACTGAGTTATGGGATGCCCAGGCAGGAGGAAGAATTGTCTAGGAAGGTCTGTGATGGTATTTGCAGAAAAGCTTCACATCTGAGTTGGAGCCAAGCAGGAAGACTCTGAGCTAACTAGGATAGGCTGATACCGCCTAATCTACTGAGGGTGTACGCACAATATAAAGGATGAGAGACCAGTTTCACTCTCTATTAAAGGAAGAGAGACAAATTCCACTCTCTATTAGAGCTGAGACATCCATAGTGCTGTCAGCCATGAGAACTCCAGCTTGCACTTTGAACCTCAAGATGCATACTACTGCCCCTCCCAACCCCTATGGTTCTCAAGCCTTTGAACAAGAATTGGGATTGATAGCATCAGTCCCACTGATGCAACCTGCAGATACCTCTACGTCCATGACTTTGTGAGCCAGTTGTCACTATAGGTCTTCATGTGTGTTTATGTGCATGTGTGTGTGTGTGTGTGTGTGTGTGTGCATTTATATTCATGTGTCTGTGTGTTCTGTTCTATTTCTCTGGAGAACCCAAGTACATATCATCAAATATAATCTGAATTGCTGTGATAACTTGCCTCATAGACAGTCTTGGTCTATATTCCACTGTAGAACAATGTAAAGGGTAGCAATAACACTCCTTTAGCCTTTCATATCAATTCCTTTAAAATAAGAAGTGCTAGATGAAAGAAAGGAGAGACTCTCTGTGAAGCTGGTATTACAATGCTATATGCTATTATTAGCACATAGCATATAATATTAGCAATGTATTGGGGTGGGTAAAATTACCTAGGTTTACATCCTTGCCCAACAACATATTAGCTCTAAAACCATTCTCAAGTTACTCAACCTGTCCATGCCTTTGATTGCTGGTCTACAAGATGGAGACCATAAGATTCCCCATTCAGATGGTCCTGTGGTAGAATTACACACATTGCTTAGAATTGTGTCAGTGGATGCATGATTAATGTACACTGTTGCCTTATTAAAGGGTTTTATTTTATGCCAGCTTAAATAACACCCATGAAGTATCAGACCACATCATAACCCTCCACATAATGATACCTCAATTACATTGGGGAAAATTAATACAGAAATATTAGCCATCTGTTTCTCTATGGAAGCCTGTGAGGCCCTAAGAATACCCAGCTTGGAAAGCTGCCGCACCAATTCTCTCCCAGTCTGGTTTACCTGGAGCACAGCTGGGAGAAAAGCCCATAAGGGCACCAAGAACTACCAGTTTGGAATATTCCCCCACCAATCCCTTGCCAATGAGGTCCACCAGAGGCAGAGCCAGCCGAGTCAGGTCTCCTAGCCTTCATTTTCTGGCCCACCAGGAAAAACCAGATGCCTAAAAGAAAGAATAAGGTGAAAATCAACAAGAGCCAGGGCAATATGGCACCACTGAAACCCAACAAATTTCCTGGTACAGCAAATCCTGGATATCTGAAGGAAACTGAAACACAAGATGATCTTAAATCCAATCTTATAAAGATGATAGAGGTCTTTACAGAGCAAATGAGTAAATCCCTTCAACAAATTTAGGAAAATACATTCATTCAAACAGGTAGAAGCATTAAAAGAAGAAACAAATAAATATGAAGAAATACAGGAAAATACAATCAAGTGGGTGAAGGATATCAATAAAATTATACCTGCCTTCTCAACAGAGACTCTGAAATCCAGAAGAACCTGGGAAGATATCTTGTAGACCCTAAGAGACCAAGATGTCAGCCCAGACTAGTATACCAAGCAAAATTCTCAATCCCCATAGATGGAGTAACCAAGATATTTATGACAAAACCAAATTTAAACAATATCTTTCCATTAACACAGCACTACAGAGGATAATAGAAGGAAAACACAAATCCAATGAAGCTAGCTATACTTAAGAAAACATAAGAAATAATTTCACACAGTGCAGAAACACATATACATACTACCATCACCAATGTAAAAATAACCAATTAATAACCATTGCTTATTAATCTCTCAACATCACTTATCTCTCAACATCACTGAACTCAAGTCCCCAATAAAAAGACAGAGGCTAATAGAATGGATGTGCTAACAGAATCTATCATTCTGCTGTACACAAGAAACACATTCCAGCAAGAAAGATAGGTATTACCACAGAGTGCTACAGAGTACATACACCATACACACATGCCATGCACATATGCGCGCGCGCGCACACACACACACACACACACACACACACACACACACACACACACGATGCTTCTTCAAAGAGAAGGCAAACGGCAAACTCTTCCCCATCAACATTCTACTCTGACTGGAAATGTTTTAGGGGTCCTACAGACCAATGTTTGCTTAGATAATGCTCTCTGGATATGCAATTGATCTGTCACCTTGCTTCTCTTTCTGTGATGTTCAATGGTCTGGTTCTATAGTTCTAATGGGCTTTGGAATAGGGATCTCTGTATCAGACAGTACCCAGCCCCCTATCCTAGGCAACATTAGTAAATATTCCCATACCTTTTTTTCACAGCTGCCCTACATCTCCCATCACAGCCTTCTGTGAAGAGAGAAAAGAGTAAACCATACCAGCCATAATAGGGTCAGGAGTTACAGATAAAGATGCAAGAAAAGGCACCCACAACAGTCCTCACCTCAGCTGGGACTCATTCCACTCCAGAGCTCCACCAAATGCTTGACCGTTATGAGTTCACATTAAAATAAAAAGGTAAGACTACTTCCTGCCTTCGACAAAGGTATAAAACGACTCATGAAAAATGGAAGATGTCAATTCCAGACACTTGAACATCTAGCACTCCTAACCATAATGACTGCACTATGTGCTGATTACTTAGATCTATCTCACCCCAAAGGTCCAAGTCAGTATAAACCATCAGAACCAAAGATGTAACTCAGTCGCAGATTCCTTCCTCTACATAATACATCCTTCCACATCCCAGGACTCCTGATACAATGAACCTGCGAAGAGTGTATGCATTGGCCTCAGGGCAGACCCTAGAAACTTTTCTCTGTAGTGTCCCCTGCCATTTAATCAGAACCAGCTCTGTGAGATTCTTTTGAACTGGCATTCTTCATATACAAACTATCAAGTCCTTAAGTTCCAGATGAAGTTACTGAGACCAGCAAAAGTAAAGTGACTCACCCACAAACCAACACCCTATAAGTGACCTGGTTATGTCTCTACAAGAGTCTGACTGCAAAGTTGGCATCTTTGCCAACATGACTCTGGCCATGTTTTTATAACAACATTATTTCCTTCCCAGTTATTTAATCAATCACCTTAGACCTACTTACATGAAAGTTATGTTGTTTTTGAGACAAGAGTCTCCTGTGATCTAGGGTAACCTCAGACACACTATGCAACCTGTGACCCTCTTCGAACTTCTCCCAAGTGCTGAGATTTCAGTCTGTGCCAACACACCTAACTCTTTCGTACCAAAGTTAAGGCACATAGATTAGGAGAGGATCATGGGTTTTATTGGTAGAGGGTTCAGGAAAGAGCCACATCTATGACACATTCTGTTTCTCATGAATGTGTTTATGTCTTCTCACTATAGGCAGATGGGAACCATGCAAGCTTGGGTTTTGTTCCTGCTAGCCTTGCCACATGCTGGCACTTTGTATAAAAACCTTGTAACAAGCTCTCACATGGGCACTGTGATCCTCAGTTTACCTCTCAGTCTGTACATATAAATGACGTCTTAAAGGATTCGGATTGCCATCTTGAGAACCCGAAGTACTTTGACTCACCTGAATCGGTACTACAGGCTACAAAAATAAAATTGAAACGTGAATCTTTGACCTAACACAATGTGCATCTCGCAAAAACATAATGTAAAACAAATGTCATACACAACAACGATGTTTAATATCTTTGTTCAACTCATTACCCCTTTACCAGTGGTTCTCAACCTTCCTAATGCTGAAACACCTTAGTACAGTTCTTCAGGTTGTGGTGACCCCCCCAACCATAAAATTATTTCATTTCTACTTTATAACTGTAATTTTCCTTCTGTCATGAGTTGTGGTGTAAATATATAATATGCAAATGGTCTTAGGTGGCCACTGTGAAGCTTTGTATCCTAGCTCACAAAGACACACCCCACTGTTACAAATCACTGAAAAGGCAAAGCTTTCCTTACAGGATTTGTTGGCCTAGAACGTGGGTTATCTTGTTGCTTCCTTTACAGATGATCTTGGCTCAGTCAGTAAAGTGTAAAGTCTGCCATGTAAGCTCAGGAACCTGTGTCCAGATCTCTAGAATCTGTTTAAAAATCTACACATGGCTATGCATGTCTGTAGCAGGCCAATCCCTTGATTTCATTGGCTAGACAAATTGATGAGCTTTGAGTTCAGTAAAAGACCGTATCTCAAAAAATAAAAGTAGAGGGTAGTTGAAGAAAGACATAAAGGATAGACCTCAAGCCTCAAAGTTTATAGATACACACACCACACACACATAACAAGATAGGCACACATATGTACTCACAAATTATCACAAACTCTTTAGTTTTAAATGAAAGAATTTTATTTTCTCACAGTTTAGGCAGTCAGAAGTTTAAAACCAAGAGATTGTAATCGCTTCTTTCATAAGACTATAGGAGAAAAATTTCCCCACATCTTGTAACTTCTGGTAATTGATGGCCATTCATAGTCTTCTTTCTTAGTTTGGGTTTCTATTGCTTTGAAAAGATTCCATGACCATGGCAAGACTCATAAAAGTATTTAATTGGGACCATCTTACAGATTCAGAGACTTAGTCCATTATTATCATGGTGGGAAGCATGGCTGTGAACAGGCAGCCACTGGAGAAGGAACTGAGAGTTCTACATCGGGATCCACAGGCTGCAGGTCTTCTTGTAACTGTGAGGCACTGAGTCTGGGCTGGAGCTTCTGAGACCTCAACCAGTGATGTACTTCCTCCAACAAGGCCACACCTTCTAATAGTGCCACTTCTTTTGAATGAAACATTCCAACACATGAGTCTTTGGGGATCATTCCTATTCAAACCATCACACCTTCCTTTGCTGATAAACATGCCACTCCAGAGCTTTTCCCCTCTGTGTGTGTCTATGTCTCAAATCCTTTATCTCTCTCTTAAAAGGACACCAGTCCTACTGGTTAAGGACCTACCCCAAATCGTGTATGTCTGCTCTGCATTAGATCACATGTGCAGCTACTGGAGGGCAGGATTTGAATATACTCTTAGAGGACACAATTCAACCCACTACTTGACTCTTAGGAGGCTCTGGATGTACTTGTTAATTCAGGTCACTGACATGAGAAGGCTCAAAATAGACATACCCTTAATGGACCCAGCGTGTTCAACTCTAAGTGGCACAAAGGAATAAATTAGACACCATTATGGGCTTGCCACATTCCTGATTAGAGAATGCCACCTGCTCACTCCAACTAAGCTATGCTTTTGACTTTTGAATTCAATGATATTTCAGTTCATTCACTGTAATTATAAAAGACATTATTGAGAAAAATCTGTCTCACCTGATGAAATTTTTGAATCATCATACATTTTACACTTGTACACACACACACACACACACACTAGAATGACACATATGGGACTCATGTGTCTTATTTGAGATTGATAAGGAGACTAAATAGAAGCAACATTCATGGACCAAAGCCTGCCATGATGTAACTATTCATCTACAGAAAGGATAGACGTGGAAAGCAGAGTAGGCGTCCCCGAAGTCACAGAAATTAGAATGTTCCATTTAAATCTATACGTGGCAACCTCACAGATCCTAGGACATTCAAGTCTTAATGCTGTGTTGTTCAAGCATTTCCAAGTAGTTCGTTACATCCAAATGAGTTTACCCCAGGCAAGCTTCTGTTACAGGTACTTCCAACTCTGCTAGAAGTGGTCATTGCAAGCACAAACACAAACCAGAGAAGTACAACTAAATGTTGTAAAGGCCAGGGCAGCACTGGTGATTGTCATAGCTTCTGCCTGGCCAAATACATGTGGAAAGATAGGAACAAAGTCTCAGAGAATCACAAACCAAACCACACATTCTAGTAAGGTGTACTGGGAAGCAACGCCGGTGGACATGTAGGGCTGACATTTGAATTTGTCATTTTAATAGCAGATCATCAAAATGTTTAGAAATGTTTCCATTGCTGACCTGTCCTGATGAAGAACCTGCAAGCAGAATGGCGCCTCTCTGAGCTTGCCTCTCAGAATCCTCAGTGTGCCCAAGAGCATCTCCCTCATCCTCTTTGCAGGTATCCAGGCTCTCAGTGGAACGTCTGTGTGATTCCTGGTCCAGTGTCTCCTCCTTTGACCTTCCATCTGCTGACCACAAGAGCATGTAGAATCTCATTCACCTTCATTGTTTTAACATTGACCAGGTACAGAAAACTATGACTTCATTTCTTTCTTATATGGAATAAGAGGGTTTGATTATCCACAATCCAATAACTTATTTTTTACATACTGGGAAGATGGGAGTCTTAACAGATTAAACATTAAGTCACCACCTCTTTTGTTCCTCCTGTGATCATTCAATGTGACAAAATATTGTTTGTCGTCTTTCCTTTTACCTGAGCAAAACCTGAGACAGTCATATGGGTTTTGCCCATGTGTTAAATGTTGTATCCTGTCTTGAGCATCTTACTTTGCACTAGTTATGGTACTAATCCAGTTTGTGATGTGACTGCAGGTAGGAGAGGCAAAGCAACCTTGGCTCTATCTAGCTAACTTAATACACACTGTAAACAGAAAATACACTTCCATCTTCAAATCTTAGGAAAATACTGGAAAGTGTAAGACTTTTCCATGCCTTGTCCATTAGATAGATAGATAGATAGATAGATAGATAGATAGATAGATAGATAGATAGATAGATAGACAGACATATATAGGATAGTATATGCACTGCATATCTATAGGCACTACAAAGTGAATAGGATGCACTGCATATCTATAGGCACTACAAAGTGAATAGGATGCACTACATATCTATAGGCACTACAAAGTGAATAGGATGCACTGCATATCTATAGGCACTACAAAGGAAAATCCAAAGGTAGCATGTGCTACTTAGATGTTCATATAGATTTGGGACATTAAAAATCTTAAAAGGATTTTTAATGTCACCTACATGGACATCTTTCCCCTCATCACAGAACTAGAAGAACACACACATAGTCCACATGGACAGTCTTCAAATGACAAACTATGTGAAATTTTTATTGTGTTGTTTTTTAATTTGTCCCTTCTGATTTTGCTACATATCAATCCCCTGTCCATGAGTGGGACACTTCTGAAGTGACTTATTCTAGAAGACCCTTCTGGAATTCTCCTTCTCCAGGCTATTTCTAGACCTCCCCTTTCTGTCTATTCCTGAGATTCTTTGCAGACCAGTATTAGAAAAGCAATCCAATGTGGACTATGACAGGGGACTTGGAATGCTAAGTCTGAGGGAGTCGCTGAAGTGTTTGAGAGAATGACATAGAAGAATGACCTATGAAGTTAGCATCTCCTGCTCCTTGTACACTCCAGATGGCTTGATCAAGTATCAGGCGACCTACAAATTTTCTTTCCTCGCCATGAGCTAACACAGACCACAGCTGAGGGAGGCAGTCTACTTTGTAGATTGCCTGTTAGGGAAGCATGCCTTCAGACAAGTATTGCCTGGTGCTTTATAACTCTTAGTGGGACAGTAACAAAACGTATAAAGCTTATATATAGCTCATAAAAAAATCTTATGTGGAAGTTAACAGTGAGCTCTATCCGATGTGGAGATGAGGAATTCCATGCCAATGTACTTAGTACCCCGTTGAGATTGCTATAGAATCTTTATCTTCAGAAGGCACACAGCGTGGCACAGACTTGGTAAGAGCAACGTCTTACATCTAAATCCCAGCACTGCTTCTTTGTAGCTCTGCACATTTGGGGAGCAGTTTCTTACATACAATTCAACAACTCAATACCCTTGCCCGTGAAGAAAGAATGTTGTGAGAGTAACATGGTAACCAAGCATCCTGCTAGCTTGGCAGGGCATACTCAGCAAAGGATGCTTTCTTTTTAGTTGTATGACTTGTTCAGTGCTTAGTAATTCTCTGACAGGCAGTGGGCATGCAGGGAGGACAGAGTATGTGAGCTTTCATTAATCCTTACTTTCATAAAGATGTATTTCGTGTCAGTAAATAGACAGTGAGCATCACCTTTGAGTCAAGAACGATGCCAGGTCCTAAGACCATCTAAGTGCTTGTAGAAAAGAAAGCCATGGAACAAATAATTATGGCAGCTAGTGTGCATCTAATAACTTAGAGAATGACAAGAAAAAACAAGGAAATAAAAATAGGAGCCAAGGTTTGACACTAAGCATGTCAAATCCACAGATTTCAGCACCCTATAAGGCTGTCATAGTAATGGAATGATTAACTATAACCGGGGACAGTTCATTTTAAGTGTCAGCTTGACTCTGGTATGTACCTCCTTAGCCAGACTTGTTTCTGTGAAGGTATTTTTTTCCTTTGATATTTAATAGTCCACTTTGATGAGAGGCTAACATTCAAACTCCAAGGAAACCAAATGGCTTATCAAAATATGGTGGACCAATTGGGTGAAGCCTTCATGGAACAGGCCAAGCTTTCTCAGAGGAGTGTTCTCTGTAACACCTAACATAGAAATCATCCTTCAGATTCCAGCCTGCTGCTCTGCCAAGGTAGAACTTGACTGTGACATCGTCTCCTACCTGAACTTCGTAGAAATGCTCATCTGTTTTTACAGACTGTCAGCCCACACGAGAGATAATTGCAAGCTTCTGCAATTGAATACATTGTTCTCCACCATTTTCCTCAACACACTTGCAGGCACGCATGCACATAAGTACACACACACACACACATACATGATATCATATGCATACATATGCAGTCAGTTCAAGATTACATATTGCTCATTGACTTTTATAGCAAATACAGATCACAACTTTTCTTATGAGATGAAGATGGTAAGGATGTACCAAGCACACAAGACGCCAGAGACTTTTCTCACACAGAGCCTCCAGGAACATTTCCCTAATTGATGCCATATGGGCTATAAAATTTAGGATTGTCTTGTTCACGAAATATGGACCCCAGGTCAATCACTCATGTTGGGCAAAGTTAAGTGACTAAGAATGGAGATAATGTGACCCATGATTCCAGGATGGAGCAGGAATGGTAGAGCAAGCTGATACTGTAACCATTGCCTTTGTGCTCCTGTGGCTGAGAATTACCTAGGAGACAAACTTCTGGGTATTCTTGATAACAGATTTTTCTTGATTGTTCTGATTTTGGCAGGAAGACCCACCCAAACTGTTGATATCACCTTTCCATTGGCTTAGGACCTTGGACTTAATGTAAGGAGGAAGAAAGCTGGGCAGTGAAAGACATTCATCTGTTGATGCTTCCTGACTGCAGGTACAACAGCAGCAGCTGCCTCGAGGGATGCTGTGACTTCCTCAGCATTGTGGACTGGGCCGTCAATGTGAGCATAACAAAGCCGTCCTTAGCTGTTTTTGTCACGTATCTGTCACAGCAACAAAGAAAGTAACTCATATGGTAGATACAGAATGGCCCGTCTGCTCTAAGATACAGACTCCAGATCAGCCACAGGGGCTGGGCAATATTAGCCCAGAAGAGAAGGGGATGGTTAAGGTTGACCATCCCAAACCTGAACATGTAAATCCCTAAATGTACTAAAAATCCAGAACTATCAGGTGTTGACCCAATAATACATGCACAGAAGCCTTGGGCATGAAACCCATACACAAAATCATTGTATAAATTTCCTCCCAGATATTAGGATACATATACAGAATAAATAATAGTTTATACTTGGATTTCATTCCCAGCATATTCCATAACACATATGTAAACATCCCATAATCTGAAAAAAAATGATCAAAGACACTTCTGAGACACTTCTGAACCTAAGCACTCTAATAAGGGATGCTTGGCCAACATCTTGCTTTTCAGAACTTACCTGCGTACAGTCTGTTCATCTAACATAGCATATGGAGACATACTTCCTAGCTAGAGGATCCTCACCTCCCAAGGTTTCTGTTGTGCTCTCTAAGGGCTGAAAGGCAAACTTAAACTAGCAACTCAGCTAACTTGTCTCCCTAGCAGTCACTGGGATGTACCCTGACTTCTCAGGTGTATTTAGGAAATTAACAGGTTGAGATTTTATAGTTCAGCTTTCTAAGTGGTTTCATTGTGACATTTTCAATGAGATGAGCTGTTGCATGTTCTTCTAGCTCACTACACTGACTCTTGAGGGACAGGTGAAAAACTGTCTCCGATTCTCAGCCCTCTTGACATGGTGTGTTTCGATGGCATCAGTGGTTTCTGCGTCATGAAAGGATGAATCTGCTTCACTGAGAAATGTTTGGTCAAATCACCTTTGCTTTGTATTTGAACCTTGTGATGTGTAAGAATTTAGCCCAGGCGTCCACTAAGACATACACACTTGAAATCCAGTCCACAGTTGTAGTTTATGTGTTCTAGATTGAGCCTGACTCTAAGGAACACCATTGACTGTCATTATCTCACACAAGCTAAAGATCACTATGATAAGCAAAATAAGCCAGCCTCTGAAAGACACATAGCCCATGCTCCCTCTCCTGAGTCATGTACCTCTCTGGCTGAGTCTGTACCTCTCTTGCTGGCTGGGGAGGATGATGATTCACTTTCTGTTGCTGAGACAAATCATTGACCAAAGTCAACCTGAGAGGGAAAGGGTTTACCTGGATTACATCTTCACATCACCATCCATTTTCAAGAAGAATCAAAAGCAGAACCTGGAGCACAAACTGAAGTGGAGGCAATGGTGGAACCCTGCTTACTAGCCTGTTCCTATGGCTTATCCAGCTTGAGTTCTTAACCCAAAAAGTCCTCCCTGTCCAGGGGTGGCACTGCCCACTGTGGACTGGACCCTCTCATGTCAATTATTAATCAAGAAATTTCTCCATAGACATGCCCACAGGCCAATCTGATAGAGGCAAATCCTCAACTGATATTCCTTCTCCAGGTGACTCTAGATTGTGTCAAAGCTGACAAAAAATTATCAGCACAGTGAAAACACATATACACACTCATACACACACACTCATATACACACACACACACACACACACACACACACATATATACACACAGAGACACACATGCACACACACATACACACACACATAATACACACATGTGTACACACATGCATACACACTCATACACACATACATACATACATGTATACACACATATATATACACACTCATACACACAAATACATACACTTAGAGACACACAGATATACACAGATATACACATATACTCACACAGACAAACAGACACAGACAGACAGACACACATACACAGAGGGGGCAGAGGAAAGGTAGGAGGAGACTACGATGAAAGCCAAACAATTCTAAAGGGGAGAACAAAAAAATAGTACAGAGAAAGACAAAATATCACATATTTCACACTATGTGAGCAAAGGAAAGGATGAGCACAAATTGAAGAGAAAGGATGGTGAAATAAAATGAATGTTATTTGTTACACTAAGAAATTAATCTTGAAGAACCCCACAGAAAAAGTAGTCGTTGAAGTGTCTCTGTGCTTTCTTGCTTGCCAGCTCAGTGAGCATTTCTGCACTGGCTGCAGAAGCCTGAAGAGGACAGACAGTGTGCTGGCTGGCCATGCTTGACTGCAGAATGCTCCTTTTAAATTCCAAGAGCAGAGAAGCATTTGCAAAGTGCCGCTGTCCCCGGGACACATCGCAACAGTCTCAGAATGACACCAAGCCATGCACAAAGCAGCAGATGAAATCCGATCCTGCATCTTCCGTCCCACAGGCTGGCTGTCCTTGAGAGCTCACCTCCTCGTCTTCCGCCCATCACGTGGTGCGCGGCTGACACCTACCATTTAAATCGTAAGCTGCGAAACGAAACTGGAACCGCACGCGTGATCTTTGCCACCTCATTTTCATGAATGGAAGAGAATATTCTGAGACAAAAATTACATACTTAATTCTAGCTCACCCTGTCTGCTGACCTCCATCCGGCACTGCCTTGAGTTTATTTCCTCCTCCGTCAGTGGGTCAAAGTAATTTCTGCTGTATTCATTTCCTGTGGAAAGTCCACAAGGTAAGGGTCAGTGATTATTTTAGAAGCACATGAACCAAATGTTAATTTTGAAATCAACACCAGCATGAAGGGATCGTTTTAGCTACTTTATAAGCTTAATTTCTTACAAGTCTTCTAGGCCTCTCTCTCTTTTTTTGTAATTATCGTTTTGTAGAAGGTCAGAAGAAGTAATTCAAGAAATAAGTTCCTGCTGACTTTCTGTTGCTAAAAAGTTAATGAGAAAATTATCAAATGGAAGCTTAGACAGTAATAATTAAAGAGGGGGAAAAAATCACACCAACCCCTGTTACATATATACCCAAGCAATGGGCGTAACTGGGAGGAATGGGCAGCATGGACTCTGTTGATTTTATTTATGGGATTATGTCTTATTAAACATATCATGTTGTGTACAGATGTTTAAGACAAACTTGGTGTTTTATTTTCTTAATTATGAGAACCAGCCAAAGTTCCATGTAGAAAGAGAAAGGGGAAAATTAAAGGAAGGAAGAAGAGAAAGAGGAAGGGAAGGAAGAAGAAGAAACAAAAGAAAACATGGGATCTGGGGAGGTAGCTTGGTCAGTGAAGCAGCTGTTCCACAAACATGAGGAGCAGACTTGGATCTCAGCAGCCATGTGCAAGCTGGGCAGGATGTGCACCATCCGAGCGAGCACTAGGGAGGTGGAAACAGGAGGAGCCTTCCGGCTTGCTGGCAAATCAGCGAATGTGCTGAGCTTCAGGGTCAGTGAGAGACCCTGGTAGAAATACTAGAGAACAATTTGAGAAGACACACCCAACATTGGACTGTGACCTCTGGGTTCATGTGTGCACATGTATGTGTATAACCACCCAGTGCAAACTCATACATTCACATGCATATGCCTACATCACAGGGGAGAAAATGAACAAAGATGGAAGGAAGGAAAGAAGAAAGGAAGGAGAGATGAAGGGAGGGAGGGAAGAAATAGAGGCTTGTATACATATATTTTATGTCAATTTGAGTGATGTGTAAGGGGGTAAAAATAATTTATCCAGAAATTTTATTCAGCATCAATAAGTTCAGCACCAGGCCTCCAAATTTCTCACCATCTGTCCCCCACTCACTCAGTCCTCAATAGTCACGGTCGCACCGACCTTGGCTGTAATACCGAAAAGGATGTGCTGTCACAGTTCCAGATCAAGTCTCACACTTGCTACACACATGTCTGCTGCTAGTAGTTGGCACTCAGTAGCCCTGAGAAGAATTCAAGATGCCCCCAACCCAGCAGAAGCCATAGGCATCACAGGATGGAAACCCCAGCACTGACAGTCTGACTTAAAGGGAAAGGAGAATATACTCCAGGGATGCTGGAACACACCACTGTGCATTTGCTTCTGTTCCCAAGGCTAAAGGAAGTTCTGATGTGGACTCCAATTGCATTTCTGTTTCTAAAGCAGCACTTGGCTTCCTTGCTTGTTTTTTGACCATCAGTCACCTTTCATTCCACTGATATAAGTACAAGAACAGAAAACTTTTCTTTTTCTATGTGGTCTCAATAAAGATGAATAATCAACATACTCCAATTTTGTTAATTTATCTGTCAACAACTACTAGCTTGGATAAAGCTTAGAGATTTGTTGCTGGGCCTCTTGTCTTCCATTCTTCACAGGGATAGCAGATTTGTTGGTTATTTTGTTCACTCGTTTTTCTCAACCCAGAGAGCACTGGGAAACCACTTCTTCGAAATACCAACAAAACAGCTCAGCTCTCTCGAAGCAAAGTTAGTGGTATGTTCTGTTCTATATTGCCACCCCAGTACAGCCATCTACTGAGACCCATTGCAAAAATGCTCCCCCAATTTACAAAACTCAAGATTAGCCCACCAACACAAGCAATGAGTTTATAATGCTAATTTATTTGAGACCTTCATAAATCAAACAAAATGGGCCCATTGATCGTGCAGACTTTATATGCCTCAGTACAGGGGAACACCAGGGCCAAGAGATGGGAGTGGGTGGGTAGGGCAGTGGGTGTGGGAGGATGTGGGGGACTTTTGGGATAGCATTGGAAATGTAAATGAAATAAATACCCAATAATAATTTTTTTAAAAAGGAAAAAAAATCAAACAAAATGAAATCATTTTCAATCAATAGTCTGCAAGAGTGTCAAGACAGTGTCCATGCCTGTGGCTTATACACCTGCATTGGTTGACCAATATTCTAAACAGAAGAAAGAAAGAAAGAAAGAAAGAAAAAAAGAAAGAAAGAAAGAGAGAGAGAGAGAGAGAGAGAGAGAGAGAGAGAAAGGAAGAAGAGAAGAGAAGAGAAAAAAGAAAAGAAAGAGACAGAGAAGAAATCTGAAAAATAAGTTGCATTCACACTCAACATGCCTTCTTCTTTATTTTTCTTTTTCTTCCTACTGAATAATAAACTATAGCAACTGTTTATTCAGTATCTATATCATATAAGATATAACTAGAGAAGATTTGAGTGCCTACAGATGGATGGTAAAGTTTCACATGGAAGCATGATGGTATTTTGGATCTAAGACTTGAACATCTTTGGATGTAATCTGGGAAGCTCCATCAAACTCCCTCAGCAGTCATGAAATGGGTGTATTGGTACTGAGGCCTCTAGCCATGTCCATCTTCCTCCCATGTGTGGTGATGGGCTCTGCCCAACTGTTCATAAGGGAAGCCTGTACTTTACGGGGTGGCAAGCTACCTCCTGATTACTTGAGGATCACTTAAATGATTGAGAATCACCTTTATGTCTCATGGATTGCTCCTGCAGTGTTCCAGGTGGGTGGATAAACATGAATTATATACAGTAATTTCCTTAGTTGATCCCATTGTAGAATATCGTACATAGCTCATGGAAGTAAAGACATAGGAAATGTTTTGCCCATAACAAGAGGTTATTCTTGCAAGCTTAGAATTGGTCTCCTTAGTATGCTTTTGTATAATATTCAGATATTGTCTTTAAGACAAAAACCCTATGGATCTTGCCTGCAGAACACGGTCTGCTGATAGGGCTGGCCTTCCTGGAGAACAGCCACCTGAAGGAAGTTTGCAATAAGGAACAGCCAGGCCAAAAAAAAAAAGGCAGCACAAAAGCATACATGTATGGTAAGCGCATTTTCTTAGTAACCTCGGTATTTCTGAGGTACCTAGAGTTTTAATTTAGCACATGAAGCCATGAAGGCCAAACTTCTTCATGCTGTGTGATATCTATCTGTCTTGACATGTGATATCTGTCCAATTCCTCACACCTCCAATGCCCTTTGAGTGCCTACCAGCTCCTTTCTCACTCAATCTCCAAATCAAATAAGAGTGAACTGTCCAATATTAAAATGGTCACTCCCTGCCATCGACTGTTCTTTGTTTACCCTGACAAGTCAAAAATTTTCACATCGTACAGGGAGTGAACAGTGTGTGGCTCATGGAATCTTGCTTTGTCTCGGTTCTAGAGTCCATTGCTAGTGAGGATTTAATCAAGTGGGGCAGTTTTAGGACCAGGTAGATATTTCCAGGAGTTAGGTTACTAATAAGATGAATTCTTCCTCAACACGTCCTCATCATTCACAATATGCTTTTGGATATGACTAAATCATCTCACAGGGAAATGAAGAGACCCACTGAGAAATTCAAAGTAGGGCACAATACAAATACAATAGGTTTTTATGTGGCTGTGAGTTAACTCTCTGTGATACCCAGATGAAGGAGCTGACAAGCACCCTTATGTGTACAGGCATGCTCATATATATTAAGGCAATTGGATGCGACATGTAAAATAATAAATTGGTAACGTGGTTGTGTAGCACTCTTCATATCCCAGCATCCCTTCCGACTTTCCTAATGGTAGCTGTTTGGGGTTGAGAATCATCGTCAGCTAGAATGTTTCTCATGTTATTGTTTTTCTGAACCGGGGGAGAAAAGCATTCACACTTGCCTTCTGCCCTTCCTCTCCTATCGGATTTTCCTATCATTTAACTCAGTATCAGAGCTCTAAAACTACACCGAATGTGAACTTTGCTCAGGAAGCCATCCTGTGTGCGCTCAAGCAATTCCCTGGGAGTTGTAAGAAAGAGAGTGAAATTACCCAGCCGAGGATGGCTTGTCCCTTGACTCAGTGAGGCACTCAGTTCCTTCCTTTCTCATCAGCCGTGTGACTTCCAAAGAAAGGAAATTCAGAAGCAACTACCGGCTACTACTGTGTGTGTGCATGTGCGTGTGTCTCTGTACACATGTTCGTGTGTGTGTGTGTGTGTGTGTGTGTGTGTGTGTGTTAGTTATTGGCTTTACTCTGATGCTTTTCCCATAAATCCACCTGTTTCAGCTTGCTTCTTACCACTAGCCACTCTATTTTCTATAATATACCATAAACTCAATACAAACAAGGCCGCCTGTGACTATGTAACTAAAGATATTATGTTATGTGATTATAGCCGAGTAGCAACATTTTACAAATTAGAACACTCTCTTAAATGTTAAAGGAATGAGTCCTGGAAAAACCAAAGTTTAATTTGACACCTCTGGGCTTTCTAAAAATATTTGAGATCATATTTTTGCATCGCCGTTTCTCATTTTGAAAATCTCATACCAAGATCTTAGCTCTAAATTTCCATGGGGCTGGACAGGTTAACTAGATCTATGAAATATAACTGAGGAAATTAGGAGGCAACAGAACAATACAGGCTGTGGGAGGTCTGCCAAATTCTATTATGATAAACCCACTCATTGTCTGCCCAAGCCTGGTGTGCAATGTGCCTTTGAAGCGAAAGGTAACTCATGTTAACTCATCCCTTTCTCCTTCCTTTCTGCCTCCCTCCTCTTTTTTCTTTTCAGCACAGGGAATGAAACTCAGGGCTTCACACTCCTTAGTTCAGTACTCTGCACTGACCCACCTCACTGCCCAAAAGACTATGACTTAGTCAACTAAGATTAGCTCTTTTAAAAGCTAATAGCAAACATCAGTCATTGAGATGGCTACCCAACACCCTTACCTTCATGAAAGTAGGTAAGGTGAACTTAAAAGTGTCTTAGGTTTACTGTTGCTAGGATGAAACACCATGATCAGAACAATTTGGAGAGGAGAGGGTTTATTTGGCTTACATTTCTATATTGTTGTCTGTTATTGAAGGAAGTCAGCGCAGGAACTGAAACGGGCAGGAACCTGGAGACAGGAGCTGATGCTGAGGCCATGGAGGGGTGCTGCTTACTGGCTTGCTCATCATGGCTTGCTCAGTTTGCTATCTGAAAGATCCCACAGCCACTAGCCCAGGAACCACCTCCCATTGTCTGGGCCCTCCCCCCATCAGTCACTAGTTAAGAAAATGTCCTACAGGTTTTCTCAGTTGAGGCTCCCTCCTTCTGGATAACTTTAACTTGCATCAAGTTGATATAAAAGTAGCCAGCACAAAGGAATATCTGGGTTAAAGTTACTTTGAAGTTTATGCTGTATAATTATAATTTGAATACACTCTGATTCTGTTCCATGAGAACATGGTACATTTTTCAAAAATTCTGTTAGAACAAGAAAGATATTACTTGAATGGTGTATTGATGCCTGGACAATTATCAAGAGCCATTGGCTGTTATAGATCCTAACTCTAGAGTGTTCAGGGCTGTGGCAAACAGCTAGGAAAGCAACACCTGTAATCAAAGTTCCACATAAGCCTTTGTAATTGATTCATAAATATTAGTGTTTCATATCCATTCATCCATGGTCATCACGATTATTAACCTTCTCCAGAGACTACAAAGGTAAGATAAGTTTTCCTCTTTCTTCCTTCCGAATAAGCTAAATTATGAAATATTCATGATATACATTGTTTTGATATTAAATTAAATGTCCATTGATGAAAAAAATTTACCCTAATGAAGCCTTAAATGTAATTCATGCAGCATTCATTGCAAGAGCTTTGAGGGAGAGAAAATTATTCAATTAATGAGGTGGTAAGCAGAGGGTGAGGCCTGTGGTTAAAGTCTAATGGCAGCCAGCATTTCAGAGTCTAAGAAAGCACACCAGAGCTAGTGTCCTGTTAGACAGATCAGCTTACTTGACTTCTCAGTCTCACTTCCTTTCCAAACCTTGTGGGTATTTCATCTATCAGAGATTTGAAAAGCTAAATAGGGTAATAGTTGGAGTTTGCTAACAGGTTCTAATTAATTGAGCCATATTCTTCCTTCCCCCCAAGGCCCTCTCTAACGGGTAAACCACTAGAGTGCCATGAAGTGCATAATTGCTGCGGGGCTCTCTTCTGAGTCCCCCAAGGCAGGAAAGCATCCTGTGCTTGCTGGACCTGCCATCCTCCGTAGAACTGAAGTGCGTCCCTGAGTTCCTCATGCCAAAACAGGACGGAGTTTCCTGTGTGTAAGTAACTGTGGTGATTCAAAGGTTAAGTTTAAGTATACCTTATTCCTACACATATAAAAGGCCTTCAGAAGTCATACCAGAGAAAGTGTTCTTTCTACAGAGTTTGAGGCTTAGTAACATTCTCCTATGGCGTATTAACCCTCCTATTCTGAAACACTGGCTGTCCTCACACTTCAACCACAGCTGTCTCCGTTCTGGTTACACATTCATTAATTCCACCTTCTGTCCATCCCAGAGCTCTGGAAATACTTGTGTTTACACATCACAAGTAAGGCTTCATTGGGATTAATTTTTTTCAATGGAAGCTTAATTCAATCTGAAAACAATTTATATAATGAATCACCAGATTTAGTTTAGTCAAAATTAGCAACTCATTTCTAACAAAGCTGGCAACTCCTGGGTAAGCCTTTTCCCTCATGCAGTAGAGTGGCTGGGACTCCCTACCTTTTATAGGACTCCTGATCAATCCATCACAGGAGGACTAAGAAATTTTATTTTCTATTAAATTCCTCTTAACATGTGAGAAAACAGAGCCCAAAGTAATTCTCAATGAAATTGTTTGGAGACTAAGATACGTAATTTCTGGTGAAAACTAAGGTTATAAAGCCTGTTTGTACTAAATGTTTGCCTAAAATGGAAGTAAAGTGATTGAAGTTAACTTAAATCTCCAACCTAATAAAGATTCATACAGAATTGTATTGGCATAAAATAATTTGTATTTGGTTAAACAAACAAACAAAGAAACATTTTTAAAATGTCATCAAATATTTCAAGGAATGGAGCTAAGTTATTTGGCAACCTGACCCACTCCTAAGAGGTTTGCTGTTACATCGTTAGTACAGCAGAAAAAAAAATGACATTTTTTTTTTCTGGTTCTGTTTATGTCACACAGCTGAGCTTGTGTTAGGCGAGTCCCTGGATCTCTGTGCACAGCTCTATGGTCTACATTTCAGAATCTCTGTGTTTGTGAAAATTCCTAAGCATCTTTATCACCGTCCCATGGACACATACATTTCAGTGGCACATAACTCAGTGAACTCATCGGTCACCACTGAACTGAGTAGTGTGGTGTATACCTTGACCACTGAAATACATCTTACAATATTCTGTCTTTAGCCAACAGTCTCTGACAATATTTTCAAACCTACATCTTTGTGTTTCCCAAACATTAACTTGAAGAGAGAGTATAGAGGTGACCCTTGCTTGCCAGGTGGACGTCAAGTGTCACACCTAAAGAAGTAGTAACAGAAGTTCTGGAGAGATGGCTCAGGGGGTTAAGAGCACTGGCTGCTCTCCCAGAGGTCCTGAGTTCAATTCCCAGCAACCACATGGTGGCTCACAACTATCATAATGGGATCTGATTCCTTCTTCTGGCTTACATGAAGACAGAGCACTCAAGTACATAAGCGATATGAATAAATCTGAAAAGGAAAAAGAAATAGAAAACGAGTTGGAAAGGGCACTGAGTGAGGAAACTGCTCGCTGTTAAAGGGAGGCCTTGAGTTCAGCATCTTTGATGCTAACATGTGTCTGTGAACCCCTTCACTGGGAGGACAGAGTCAGGCAAAACCTGGGGGGGGGGGGCTCACTGATCAGCCCCATAGCTGAAAATGAAAACTCCAAGGTCAGTGACTGACCCTGACCCAAATGTTAAAGTGGAGTGAGATGGAGGAAAAGAGCAAGCCTCTCCCTCTGGCCCTCACAACTGCACACAGAGGCAGTGCAGCTGTACACACACATATGCAGGTCTGAACACACACGCAAAATAACAATGGACCCTTTGTTTCTTGGGCAAGTCTGTGTGAGTCTCTATAGCTAAGCAGTGTCTTTTGAGAAGAAAATGAATTAGAGTTTTGCTATTTTACTGACATTCCCAAACTTCCAATGGTTGACTAAAATAATCTTTCCAATTGGAAATTTTTCTCGAATTCTATCTATGATTCACCCAAAATAAGAAAAGGACACGTAAACTGTTTACATACACTTATCAGATATTGATGTAAATATTATCTCTGTAAAAAATTGGGTTTGTATAAATCATTAGAATATGTCATCCTGTCCATCAAATATCTACATCAAATGTGTCTCTGCTTCAGTGAGAAGGGTGCTTTCCTGAGTGTTTATTTTTAGTTCTCTAAATCAATGAAAAAGATTAAAATCACTTAGGAACCAAATGGTTTCTAAAGACACAAATTCAGGTCAGTTCAATAAACCTAGAGCAAATGATTTTCCTATATATTTCCTCTTTCTTAATAAGAGTTGAAATGTCCTGAAGCAAAAAAAAATAATATATACTTTTACACATTCTATAAATTTTATACAAAATCTGCTCTCCATCTTTAGGGAAAAACAGCTATAAATGAGAACAATGTAAACCATTCTATACAAAATCACTTCTGAAATCACCCAGGTTATGTGCACTACAGAGGAAATGTTTCACCTTGTGTGTGTGTGTGTGTGTGTCTGTGTGTGTGTGCGTGCTCCTTTCAAGCTGGATACTGAACACAAGCATCTGTATGCTTTTTGAATCACCAACATTCGTATTCATGTTCAATGAAGACAAGTTGAGGATGACAATCCTAAAACTCTAACCCACGATTCTCTAATACTCAACCATTGAAGAGCTCCTGCCCTTCACTCAAGAGACCCTCACTTTTCCTGGAAAGATCTTCAGTGACAGATGCCCAGGACTCGTTGTATTTGTCTTCTGTGGTCTGCCTATCATTTTCTGTCCTCACCATGTGGCTTCTGCCTTTCTGTCTACTGTTGAGATCCTACACACATTAAATCAAATCAAATGACCTCACATCCATCATGAAACCACATCATGAAGCATCTTTATAAAGGCACATAAAAGAGCGACTAGAGAGATGGCTCAGCAGTGGGAGGCACTGGCATGCCTTCCAGAGGACCCAGATTCACTTCCAGGCACCTGCATGACAGCCCACAACTGTTTTTTCCTTCTCTTTCAGGAGATCTGAGATGTTTATACCAACATTCATTCAGGAAAAAAACACCTATGCACATGAAATTAAAAACACACACACACATGGAAGAAATCACTTCCTGTTATTTATAAAGCTATAGCCATGCTAGCTCTCAGGACTTCCGTGTTAAAGAACACGGATTCTAGCTAATATCCTTTCTGGGTCAAGCCATGTTCTGTCTAGCATCTGCTTTGGTTTGGCCAAGTCTTGAATTTGTGCCTTTCCCATGCATGGTCCATAATAGTGCCAAGGGAAGAGATGTGACTGTCTTATACATCAGTAGAGGACTGAAAAGGATGCTGGCAAAAATCTGGTCAAGAATGTCTCCCTAAAACTCAGGAATAAGTGCCTGAAATGAGACCATAGGACATGAGCAGTAGACACAGCATTATAGATATCACAGAACTATAATCCTAAAATCCTCTTGTCTCTGACCCTGAGACATTAACACAAAGCCATGACATATGCCTGACCATTTTATCAGTCTTTCCCAGGGAGCATAATGCTGTTCCCTGGAATGGAAGGCTGAATTCAATGCTGAGTTCCACCATGACACATAACTTTTTATTCCAGTGGCCAAAATATATTTCTGAGGAATTCACCCAATATCTAGAGAAAATTATGTTTCTCTTTTTAAAAAAGCAGTTCTTGTCCAATTGCTAAGATGCCAAATCATGTCATTGATTTATGAAAACCTATTTTTCTAGCTCATTTATTCTTCTATTTGAAATCTCTGTTCACAGTAGGCCACTCTAGCCCACAGATATTTAAACATACTCAGTCCTAACTCATGGTTTAACTTAATCAACTTGCCTGGGATCAATTGTACCAACTGTGTCGCTTTTATCCACAAAGTGCTTGGGTTGGGGGGTGCAACTCAGTGACCCAGCAGTTGCTTAGCGTATACTAGATTATAGGCTTAGTCCCCCCAAACATAAAATAAGCATGTTTTTAGATTTCAGACTTTCTCACATTTTGGAATATGTACATATACTTTATAAAATATTTCGAGGATGGGACTCAAATTTATACATGAGATTATTTTATGTTCTTTATTGCATGGCTCTATTAAAATTTTATTTTGCATCTTATTTGTATATTTTGATTGAGAAAGTCAGTTCTCTTTTTTTACCATACAGACCCCAGAAATAGAGCTCAGATTACGAGGTGTGCCAACAAGCAGCTTTCCTCACTGGTGTGTCTCTCCATCTCTTGATTATAATTTTGTGTAATACTTTTAGTATTACTAATCATATTCAGATTATGTATCCTCAATATTATGTGTTATGATGAACACACATGCATACACATACACACATAGGCACAGGCACACACATGCATGTGCACACACACATGTGCACACGCACACACAACACAAGTGCGCGCACACACACGAGTGCTCACACTTTCCTTGTTTGTCTCATGCTTTTAGAGCGCCCAATTCAAGAAACATTATTCATAAAGTACTTATACAAACCTTATGTAAGGAAACACAGTCTTTGCTTTAGGGAAGTATTCAATTAACTGGTATTAGCCAGTTCTAAATTCCACGGTTCCCACAGTCTGATCTTGCTGCTGGAGTATGTCTGAGGATCATGGAGGTCCTATAAGTCTACTTCCTCACATCTGTTCCTACACATGGAATAATGCCTGAAAACTAGAAAATATCCAATAAATGTCCTCTTCAATGAATAAGATCAAAATAAAGAGTTGTACGAGGAAATTCAGTGTTATTCATAATTTTAAACAAAACAGTGCAGAAATAATGTTCAAATAATTATGCCTATATCATGTCCTCTTCTACAGCTTGTTTCCATCAATAGTGAGATATGTTCAACAGATAATTCTGGACATATGAACTGCAGTAGATACTAAGCAAATTCTTGATTAATTCATTTATTTTTTTCTTTTGTCATGCTTTGGCTTCCTGTCACCAATTACATTATAATTTCTTGTTCCCATTGTTCATAGTTTTGTTTTGCTTTTCTTATGTATGGGTGTTCTGCCTGGATGGATGTCTATACACTACCTTTGTGCTGTGCCTGTGGAAGCCAGATGAGGCCATTAAATCCCCTGGAACTGTAGTTACAAAAAGATGTAAGTCACCATGTGGGTAACTGAAGCCACCTTCTCCAGAAAAGCAGGTACTGCTCTTGACTGCTGTTGAGGCATCTTTCCAGACCCCTGTCTTGTGTAGGCATGATGGGTCAATAACTCCAGAGGCCTGTCTACCACTCCTGGCAGAAGCCAGGAGGGCTTAAAAGAACCTAGCCCCCACCCTCTGTCATAAATCCAGGATACAGGAATGTAGCCTAGGCAGGACCAATGGAACACTCTCACCTAGAGCACGGAGAGAACAAACATGATAATCACTCATCACAGCGAGGAAGGCTCTATGAGAACACGACTGTGCCATCATGACAGTCACTGTACTTCAAACTTCCTAACCCTGCAGGCAGGTTGGTTTCTGTCCAATGACACTGTCAGTTTCTCTAAGCTCATGAAATCTTTCCATCTAAATCAGCCGGGAATCATTGGTGTTTGTTCACCATCAAGGAACTCTCGGTACAACCTGCTTACTCAAGCACTCTGACAGCCTAACTGCCTCTAAGGGAGATGCTACCCTGAGATGTACAGCTGAGGATCATGGGAATGACGTCATCCTGGATGTCTGAGAGAGACCCTAGAAGGGTGTTCTAGGCATCCCAGGAGCTGCTTTTTAACAAATAGAATAGTTTAGCCTGCCTGTTATACACCAGAGTAATTTTCATTGTTTCCTTTTCTCTCTTACCCTTACAATAGTCTGGGTGAAACTGAAGTATTAAAAGAAGTGGGAAAAAAATAAATACAAAAGTCCCATTTACAATGGCACCACTCACATTAACTGAACTGCCTGCTAGGTACTCTCTCTTACTTCTCTTGCTTCTCCCTATCTAAACTCCTTCCATTGCCCTTTCTTGTACCTGGCCCAGATTTCATTTTCCTGCAATTTAGAATGGCCATTAACTGCTTTTTTAGTGTCACCGTGTTATATATCCATAATGGTAAGGATGATCTTTCTATCTACCCAGTCTTGGGCCTCACTGGCTTAGGAACCCGTGCTAATACCTTACTCTTTTTGAAGTTCTAAGCAGCTGTGGCTTCTCTACTGCTCTCCTTTTCGATATCTGGAAATCTCATCCTCTATTCCTCAGAACTCTAGTTACTATCAGGCTGGCATATCACCAGCAGTGAGCAGAGAGGATGGTGGACAAGGATGCTGGGACCTGAACAGCAGTGTGCACAGAAAAGAAGAAACCAATGCTGAAGACAGGCAACCTCGGACGATATGTGGGCAATTCTCTGGAAATTCAATGGTGGACTAATACATCTGTTAACTGCCTATAAAGGAATGGCCAGTAGTCACTGATAGCCATATGAAATCAGCTTTCCCTGGAAGCTGATATGCAAAGGCAGAGCAGCTCCAAGTGCAGCAAGGGCAGGCAGGGCGGTCTGAATGGCACCTTCTACCCTGATTTACATACCATTCACACCACACCAAAATGCCTAATACAAACCTAGCACACAATTGACAACACACAGTAGCTTTCCCTGAGAAGATCTTAATAGGAAGCTTATGAGGATGTCTTCACAATGGGGCGCACAAGCAAATAAGGAGGACATCCAAACTCTTCTAAAATCTTAGCGGACTATCCAGGAGCTGCCATCCCATCTGTTCCTAGACGCAGATGTCTTTGTTACTTTGCTATTACTATGACAAAACACCATAACCAAGACAACTTATAAAAGAAAGCATTCAATTTGGGAGTTATGGTTCCAGAGGGTTAGAGTCCATGACCATCATAGTGAGGAGTATGGAAGCAGGCAGGCAGGCAGGCAGGCAGGCAGGCAAACAGCCAGGCAGGCAGGCAGGCAGACAGGCAGGCATGCAGGCAGGCAGGCAGGCAAACAGCCAGGCAGGCAGGCAGGCAGGCAGACAGACAGTCAGGCAGCCAGGCAGCCAGGCAGCCAGGCAAACAGACAGGCAGGCAGGCAGACAGACAGGCAGGCAGGCAAGCAGGCAGGCAAGCAAGCAAGTAGGCATGGCACTGGAACAGGAGCTGAGATTTACTTCTTGAGACTAGACCATAAAGTAGAGTAAGCTAACTGGAAATGGAATGGGCTTTTGAAACATCAAAGCCTGTCCACAGTGACATACCAAGAAGACCACACCTCCTAATCGCTTTCAAACAGTTCCATCAATTAGGTATCAAAGAATTGAATATATGAACCTCCGGGGGCCATTCTCATTCAAACTACCACAGCAGGTGTGTACTTACTCATGGCTCTCATACTCTGCTTCTGGGTTCAAGCCATAATGAATTTAAGACCTTTTCTTATGTAAAGTTTATTTTTAGAAAATCGCTCTTCTGGATGTTCTCTCTCAGACACTATTTTTTAGTCTAATCATTTTGTACATCTTTGAGATAGCCCACGTAAATAAGTAGCATTGGAATCTGCCGTCATTTACAATGGTTTCCTTTAAAATGCATCGTTAAGGGGCAAGTGTGCTGATATGTACTCGTAAGATGATAATTTGTGCTAATTACAACAATATCATGGGGGAAATGTATGGTGCTTCTCCTTGTCTAAGTAATCGCATTGGCAGACGGTCTAAATGTCCTTAAAGTTGTTTAAAAAGGAACGTTGTGTTCTATGCTATCTGGCGGTTTCTAAATTCACATATTTACAATATTCTTCCTTGTTCACAGGCCATAAAATCGCACATCTCATTTGCAATTGAATTTTTAGAGGCTTTCCCAAAGTGGGGGGATGACGTATCAAATGCTCTTTTTCTAAGTTGGCTGTGTTCCAGGACAGACATGGTAAACCCTCTCTATTTCACTGTCTGACTAGATTGGTGCAGATGCTAAACACTTCCTGAATTTCCCATAAAAACCCTTTCATCTTTGGTTGCTTCCACCTGGCTTTACTTTGGATTATAGCTTTTCTCTGTTTTCCAGAATGAGGCCAACTATCACTCATGAAAATTATTACTTCCCATGCCCATCCTTATCTCGCTGAGCAAGATACTTAAATTCCCAGGAACTTGAAAATGGGGACTTGCTAGTGTTGAGATCTAAAATTATATACATACTTTTTTGTCAAAGGGGGAAAAACACAAAATACTGGACATTTTACATTGATTGTGGGTTGATAGTATGCTATTTTGACGATGTTAGTTTAAGAAGATGTTTTTAAAGTTAAATCACTTTTATTAAGTCATTTTATTAAGATAACTCATAGAAATTTCAAAGTACTACAGTGACTCATGTTATAGAGTCTATATTTTTCTCTTTTGGCTAACGCTTGCCAGTAATATGTACTTTTACCTAAAGGACATATTTACCTGTTTCTGAATTAGGTAACAATGTCTTCCAAATTAAAATATTCCCTCCTGGAGGGAGAAAGGAAGCTAATGAGACTTGGGAAGTAACTATCTCTTAAGTCTCAGCAAGTTCCTGAGACTGACAGTAATCACAATGCCCCAGCCCAAGGTTACAAGAACAATAAACAATTGCTGGAGAGAAGAGACTCCCTCCTGTGCAGAGCTCCTTGAAGGAGGATCTCCAACCTGAGAGGCTGCCTGCGCACACTGCCAAGAGTTCCAGAAATGGAATTTTCATGATTTACCATCCGTGTTGGTCTGAGCTTTTCAGAGAGGCAGATACCTTCCTCTTTAGCAGCAGAGTTCCAATTTTAGCATGACACCTGTCTCCTTGCGAACAACATCTCCTAGACTCTTTTATATCTACCTGTAGACCAGGAACTAATTTCCAATACATATATATATATATATATATATATATATATATATATATGTTACACACGGTACTTTTGTTCATATATATATATATGAATATATATATATATTTTGTTCATATATATATATGTTCATATATATATATGAACAAAAGTACCGTGTGTAACTACCTGTACTCAGCCTTCTCTTTCAATGCTTGGAACATAGAGATGCTATTGAGTGACTTTTAGATGTTAAGTAAAAACAACAGCATTGGAACCACAAGGTCTTGATCATTGTAAGGATTGCCTCAATTGCAATGTTGAATTTGTTGTCTGTAACATAACTCCTGAGATTTGTGACACTAAGGGATCTGCTGTGCACACAGCAGCCAATGTATGGCTAATATAGCATAGATATTCACGGATGTACACTGTTGCTAGCCACCCATCCTCTCACTGGGCCATGGACTTCCAAGAAAAACACTTTTATACACCATGCAATGAAAGGAAGAGCTGAACTAAATTTTGATGTGAACATAGATGGTATGATATGATTGCAGAGGGTAGCAACTGCTAAGCTGGCAGAATTTCCCCTGAGCCTCAGGAGTTAAAAATCACAAGCTAACCTACTGGGATATGGAGGGCCTGCTCTGTACAGGTGGGAATCATGATGAGCCTGCTAAGTGGGACCAGCAGAGAACACATCTGTGCCGGCTCATGCTTCATTACTTCAGAGTTTCTCCTCAAAAAGCTATTTGGTCATTAAATTCTGATGTCTTCCGGCTTGTTCGGGGTGAAGATGAGAGCAAAGACAGCAAGTTTTAATGACTTCTTTCTTTGTAGGTAGAGGCTCCTCTGAACTTAGAAGAAATGCACCTCCCAGGGCAGGAAGAACAGCCATAGGTATTGCCAGAGAGATTACAAGGAGAGAAAATTTTTTCCCATAGGCAGTGATGGAATCAATGATCAGAGAGACCCCCTCAGCCAGAGAATAGAGGAGCTCTTCTTTGCAGGCAAATTTACTACAAGGGGATTCTAAATATTAAAATATTATTTCTTCATTCATTTGTAAATTCTTGCCTGTGTTTCTAGAACCTATACAGAAAATATGATTCAGCTAAAGGGAAGAACAGCTACAATCTGAAGCCCAAAATAAAATATCAACCTAGTTCTTCACTATATTTGCCTGGTGACATTCTATAAGCAACAGTGTCAACCTTCAAGGCCCTGTCTGCACCATAGTCAAGAGTCTTA